>NC_073734.1:20880663-20895663 GCF_023634155.1 Falco peregrinus
TGGTCACAAACTTTGCCAATACTACGTGCAGCAGAAACAAATTATTTATTACCTTTAGCATGCAGTAATAAGTCTGGTTTTCTCATGCTAAAATCTGGTTTGAGCTAGGCTGAAAGGTTAGGAAAGGCATCAAAGGGAAATTAGCGCTTACTGATAGGTACCAAAGCAAAGATGATCTCAGCAACGTAACATGAGATGTCACCAGAGTCATTGGGTGAAGGCAATTTCCCTTTTGTTTCTTGAACTGCTTTATCTGGAAACCGATGGAAGTCTGTGCCAAAGCAAGAATCGAGGGTGCAGGGGCTCTGGGCTCTGCCCGGGACCCACCCCCGAGCCCCAGGGGCTGGCAGGGCTGGGCAGTGTATGGTAGGTGGGTGCTGGGGCATGAGGTCCAGGACAGGCCTCAGGGAAAGGTTATTTCACAAGCTCGGTGTCCTCCATCAGGGATTATCCTGCTATATAAAATAGGCTGCTTTTAGTTAAATTTAGTGTTTCAGTACTTTCCTGGGTTAAGACAGTACGTAGCTGTGCTGTGGGGTCATCTGGAGCCCAGAGGTCAGAGCTCAGGGGCTCAGCAAACAAAAGGTTAGACCTCAGGTTTTTGCCAACAACACATCAAAACCAACAAACTAACCACCAAAACCCCACAGTCTGGGTTTTGGTCCATGTCTGATGCACCGATCCATGAGAATCCCCTGCCTTGCAGCGCTACCACTGTAAATAGTCAAGATACGGAATAGTAAACAAAAGTGAAGGCAAACTAACCCATTAGCATTACTCCATGTACATCTACTCAAAAGGATACATCAGAAAACAGATTTTCCATGCACCAGCCTAAGGAAAACAAATATTTTGGGGAGGATGTTACATTTCTCTAGTGAATAGTAGAACAGCAAAAATGCAGTTCGCAGGTGAAGAACATTAACTCGCCTGATCAGCTGCCTTTGGATGGGAAGGAGGACAAGGAGGAACTGGGCAAGTGTTTAGAAAAAAGAAAAAGATACAGAAGAGTGTTTTGACTTTATTTTGAAGAGATGTTGCTGGTTTAAAATGACTTAATATTTGTAATTAACTGTCAGTCTATAATGCATACCTACAGACATGCCTGTAGTGTTCATACCCATGCGTCTGAACAAGCCGAACAACAGAATGATGCTTCTCTGCAAGGTGAAGTGTGAAAGCGGAGGTGGGTGGCAGGTGCCCAGGGCAGAGCTGCGGGAAGCTCTGGGTGCCTCAGCCTGAAAGCCTCTTGGGATGGTCCCAGGCAGGGCCAGGAGGACCAGCAGGGTCTTGCCTACTGGGGTCTCGCTCTCTCTGCCTCCCCAGGCATGCTGGGCGGGCCAGCGCCCTGGCAAGCGTGCGCCTACACCCTTCATCTAAGAACGACAGCACAAGGGAGGATGATGAGGAGGAGAAGCGGGGAAGACATGTAACATGCCCAGCCTAGAGATTAAATTCAGGGCAACTTTCAGCCCTGACCTCCTAATTCTACATCCTGTCTTCCCTTGCACCTCATTACTCATTGGACTGTCGAGCCTGGACTCCAGCCTGCTAGATTAAGGACTGCAAGTTTATTTAAAAGGAAACAAAATAAAAACACACCAGTTTTCCTCATTACTGGCAGTCATCAGGACGGCTCGTTCTGCAGGACCACACAGGGAGCAGAGGCAGTGGCACACTGACAATTAACTCACCCATCGGTGCTGGCTGGGAGCACTGCAGGGTTTGGATGCTGCTGAACATTTTTCTGTGCTAACAAGGAGGTGGGCTATCTTTTCTGAGGCACGGTTTTACAGCGTGTCACTCTGTGCCGAAGCACAGGGATCCAAGCCCTGATCCCAGGTGGCAGCCTGCCTGGGGGTGAGCAGCCCCCCAGTTCTGCAGGGGCTCTGAGAGAGGACATGCTGGTGCACAGGGGTGTCTGCTGCTACCTGCCCCTGCTGGGGGCTACTCACCCATTGCACGGTGCCCAGGGGTTTGGCCAGGGTACCAGAGAGCACCAGTTGCCTCCATGCAGTGGGGTGATGCTGGCCTGAGACATTAGGGCAAGGAACTGGCCACCTGGGCTGTGGCTGAGGGTCTTGGGGTGGGACAGGTGGCTGTATGCCCAAAGGGACAGGGACGGGATTTTACTTTCCTTCTGCTTCATCTGAAGGGACAAACAGGCTCTTCTGGGGCTGTCTGGCTGCATTTTGCATTCTTTTTTCCAGACTTGAGTTGATGGATGTTGCCCAGAAGAATAATTTCCTCCTTCTGGTCAAAAATGGTGAAATTCTTAGGCGTAAAATCCAGCTCAGCTGTGACCCATAAAGGACCTTATGCTGCTGGTACTTTGTCAGGTAATCAAGTTACACAACTTAACTGTACAGAAGCAACGGATGCAGTTTGTTTGTTTGAGCTCACTAGAAACGTTTAAACCTACGAAGGGACTTAGCACATTTACAGCCATCTTTGAAAACAGAATGTGTGAAAAATGACATTTTTGCACAGAAGTATTTTAACTCATTCAAAACCTTTGCAGGTTCCACCTATGCAGGCAAAAGCGGTGATGGGACTGTATGATAGATTATTTGTGGGTACAGGGACATGAAACCATAAGCACAGAAAGGCAAACATTCAGTTTTCATTTTGAAACCCTGGACATAAGTAAAATCGTTGTTTTTTACACTGTGCTGGTCCCGGACAGCGCTGCCCAGCCGGGGACAGCAGGCAGAAAGGCAGGCCTGCATCACAACAGGTGTGCATCGGTTAATCACTGTCCTGCTGAGTATATTAACGTGTGCCCACTTAAATAAAGCTGCAAGCCCCACAAGGAGAAACCCTCGCATGCTGGCTGCCAGGGCCTTTAGACGTGCCCCTCCGCCTCGTCTCCTGGAGCGGGTGCAAGCACGGCGTGGGTGCAAGGTAACCGGAATGACTGTACAGATGTACTGCGTTGTTGCGCCGCGACTTGGTTTAAACCCCAGCCTAAGCTGCTGTGTCTTATTCTGTGATGGGGCAGGTGATGTCGCATCACTGATGAGAAGAAACTCTTTATCTTTTAACTATCTTTGCTTATAACTTCACCTGTAGATAACTCCTAACCTGCGTTCAGAGAGTGAGACCCTCAAGGTCGCACTGACCGAAGGTTAGAATGCTTACAGAGACGTTAGCGCTCCTGTGTATAACACATGTTACAAAAAGGCTCTTGACACATGGCTGAACTTGCCTGCAAGGCCCAGGCAGATCTAGACCCCCACCTCTGGCTGATACTAGACGAAAAATGTGGCTCTACACGCGCACATAAAGCAAAGCGTAATTTTTCTCTAGGAAAGTTTTGTGCCTTTCCCCCCTCACGCGGTTCAGGCCCAGCCCGCTGACCGGCTGCGCTGCCGCTACAGCTGCTCAGGCTCTCACATGCCTTCAGGCTTTCATTCCAAGAGCACTTCTGGTGCCAGAGGGTTTTGGCAACAGTTATAATGTGAATGATTATTTCCATTGAGGAAACCACCGGTGATAACAGCGATGAGAAGGTGTGTGTGGTGTAAGCCAAAGCTCGCTGAAGGCATTAGATCATTAGGATATGCAAGGGTAGGCTCTAGGTACCTAGCGAGGAAGCGGCTCTGAAAATGAAATAATGGCATGTTAGTGGGGAAGTGAATATGCTAAACAGAGTTTAACCCCTGAGCTTCCCCCTGTGAATAAAATGTTTCCAGAAGCCTTAACAGACTTGGCCTGAGCTAGGTGTTCATTCAGCTAATGAAAACATTATACCCCCTCTGTCTAACCAACCTGATGTGTTCACCAAGCACTGCAGTGAAAGCAGACGTGTTTTGGCCACTTTTGTTGCCAAGTTGCCTAATACTTGAGCAGTATTTAAGTTGCTGTGATCTTAAATTTTATTTTCTTACACAGCTGCCCAAGCCAGCTTACATGCTGATCAGTATCTGCTGCAGCCTGGGAATAATCTGGCCCCAGCTCCTTGGGCAGGGAAGTAAATCCTTACTGACATCAATGAACTGAAAAATTCTGAGGCCTGGCAGTGACAAAGGGAATAGTGAATGAGAGCAGTATTTCTTTATATTGATCTACCTTTCCTGCTCATCTACTAATAACATTAGCTGTTTACCCTCTGTAATCAGCTGCCATAGGTGCTTATGCTGGTACTAGCTTTCCAGTTCTCCCAGTTAAGTGCCAGTATGCAGGAACCAAGAAGCCCTCCAATAAAACAGTTGGCTAGAACCGCAGAAAATTAAGTGTATTAATATTTTTACAGCTTGCAATCCAATCTCTTGTCTGACAGATTTAGATCTTGATTTTATGGCCAGGAATTTCCCCACACAATATTTAAAGAGCTTTCAGCCCAATCTACCAGATGCAGGGGAACACATAGGAAAGGAACCTGTTCTGGGTTTCTGCAGCCATATGGGGAATCCAGGAGACCCCAGTGGCTTCGTTTCAGCTCTGTACTCCTTACCCTTTGAAGGGAATTGGAGTTCAACCTGCACTTTATATTTCCACTTTCGCTGGTATTCCTTGAGCTTGCATTTACGTATCATTAAAGGTAGGACTGCGTGCCCACTTGTCCCCCAAAGTAAACAGTATTTGTCAGTTCACCTGTTGAGATTTGGTACATTTTAAAGATATGGGACTGCTTCAGAGGAGCATCTCAATACAGGCTGACTCCACAGCCTGAAGAAAGCGCAGGGAATGAAAAGTAGGTGCAACAAAGATTCAGAAGATCAACAGTGTCACGGAAAAAATTCTTGGGAACAAGAATTTAAGAACTCAGTGCATGTTCACACAACACATAGTGAAACTGTGGAATTCAATGCCCCAGGATGTTGTGGATACCAAAAGTATATATTGCCTTAAAGAGTGATTATGCAAAGCTGGGAAGTGTGTGCCTGTGGCAGGGGGAATAATCTATCAGGGGCTATAAAAAGCAATCAAGATACCAGCTCTGGCTCAGCTAATAAGAGCTGCTGGCTGAAGAAAGCTGGGAAACCGTGCTATGGAAGCAGCAGCACCTAGACATCTTTCTCTGGTCCCTAAGTGTCTGCTGCTGGTGGAAAAGGAACAATACCTTCCCTAGACAGGACACTGGCTCTGGTCCTTGTACAGCTGTAGGTACAGTGTAGGCTCATGTTCAGATTAAAAAAAATAACATGAGAAAAGCACGGATACATACCTTATTAACAGAGGCTGTGGCCTGCTCCACTGACAAAGGGAGATGTGTGTTTGTCCTGAGTGAGAAGCTGATGCTTCGCAGACCTTGAAAGCAAACTATATAATGCTGCTTAGCATGAGATCCTTCCACAGGGATCCTTAATGTTATAACGAGCCAGCTGGTGTTCACTGCAGGAGAAACCAGAGGACACTTTCTTTGGAAGACTCTAAGATTTAATTTCTTTCCGTTTAATACAGAACGGTCAAGAAATAGTTCTACATGGAGACTGAATCTCTTATCACAATTTTAAATTCTAAAGCAC
This sequence comes from Falco peregrinus, assembly GCF_023634155.1. Lineage (NCBI taxonomy): Eukaryota > Metazoa > Chordata > Aves > Falconiformes > Falconidae > Falco > Falco peregrinus. The sequence goes on from NC_073734.1 coordinate 20,886,135, forward strand.
ATCATATTTTGGCAGAAAATAATTTTTATCAAACTTTGAGATGTGCTGTGTGATGGACTTACCTGTTGGGTAACTCTGAGCCCTTCAGGTCCCGCTTGTGCCAAGCATGGTACAGATGTACAGCGAGACGGAGAGGCAGGCGCTTGGGCACCCAACTGCACTGCTTTAACTAAAACCTCTCCCACCCCAAAGCATTCACAGGCTGCACGGGCTGAGCCATGCCGGGGACCAGGCAGCTGAGGGAGCCTGAACCATTGGTGCCTCAGCACCTGTGGCTTGCCCGGTGTCAGTAGTCACCACCTGTGACCCATTAGCCCAAGGCCGGCCGCTGAGACAGCCCTGTGCTGGGTGCCCTCGTGGGCTCCATCCTCCCCCCACCAGCTCACGTGCTGCCATGCCTTGGCCACAGGATCCCACGTGGGGCTGGGCAGCTTGGGGCAACAAAGCTTTAAATACCCTCAGGAAGACTAAATGGAGCCTGTCCTCAGACCCCTCCATGAGTGGCTGCATTAATTTAAATGAATCTTATTTAAATTATTTTTTAAGAGTGTTTGTAAACTGGTCACCAATACACAAACTCTATGCGTAGCAGCCCGCTAAACACAACAGGCAGTGAAATACAGAGGCCAGCCAGCCAAAATGAGAGGTCACCACACAAAACCCACACTTCCATGCTCATATTTTACCTTTTTGCATCTTGCCGGTGTAGTAGGAGGGTCCAGTGAGAAGGTGAGGCTGTCACTTTGTTCCTTTTCGTACATGGGGTAAGACCTTGGCCAATGAATGTTAATAAGCAAAAAGTATTTAATCCAGAGTACTTTCCTATGGTGCTGAGGTCTGGATTTGAGTTGGAGATGGACAGAAAGGCTAAAGAGACATTGAAACCTGAGGCAGAATGGGAGATTGCAAAAAACATAAGTGTATGCCAAGAGCAGAGCTAGCAAAGACAGACAAAACCAACTGCATCCAGGATAATTCGCAAGGACAGGGCTACCAAGAAAAATATACACATTAGTGAAAGCTGAGATTCAGGTGAATCTGAAAAAACCACCTTAAATATATCGCAGTTGCCTCTCTAGTAGTTTACGCTTCCCCCCCCCCCCCCAGTAGTTTCCCATGTTTATTTTGGCACTTGTGGGGAAAATGTCAATGAGAGAACTACTGTTACCGTGCCCTGCTGTATGACGTTGAGTTATTCCAGTACCACGGCAGCTATTTTCCAACGGATTAACATTCAGATACTGGGAGAGTTCATCCAGTTCACATAAATCTGCATAGAAATTTTATTAACTTATAACTTTTTTTATTTGGTGGGCCACCTACAAAATGAAAACAGATTGCTTACATTCTCGTAAGACAGAAGAAACAAATTTTTTAAAAAGTCTATAAAATGTATGCCTTTCTGAAGAGATGAAAGTGCTGATCTCTTAAACGGTGGCACTTTGGTTCCCAGCCCTTCTAAGAAAATCTCCAAACCCCCTAAATGAATTGTCTCCTTAATGGATTATTTCCCACCCACCGCCCTTTTTTTTTCCATTGAAGAGAAACATGCCATTAAAAAAAAAAAAAAAAGGGATGGGAACAAAATTAAGGCACTAGGTTGGCACTTGGGAGATCTGGTTTCAGTTCCTGGCTCTGTCAAACACTTCCTATGTGACCTTGTAAATGTCACTTTTGAGCATGTAAAACCATCTGGCCTGATCTAGTGAAACATGTATTTAATTTTAAGATGCAAGCAGTTCCACTTACATCTCACACGCTTAAATTTAAAGACATGTTTACACGCTTTGCTGGTTGGGAGCCACGATGCTCAGTCACTTCCAGGGTGAAGCGCGTTACCCCCTGCCCCAACTCCTGCATCCCAACGGCAGGGTGAGGGTAAGGAATACTCGGGCTTTTTGGCTCTCAGTTCTCCCAAGCAGAGGCAGTGGCTTCCCTCACACGTACAGCAGTAGCACAGTGGGGTCTCCATTCAGAGTGCAGGAGAAATGCAAATAATTCGTATGGATAAAAGCTGCAAATTCAGATGCCTTCGCTGTAAATAAAAATCTGCATTTAGGCACCAAAATACTGGCCTGGGTTTTTTTCAGAGTTGCTGAGCAACCAACACTTTCATCAAGTCAAGAACCGATGAACGCTTTGTGCTTCAGAGAATTAGGTCATTTATTTGGAGGCTAAAAATAGATTTTGAACCCTAATTTCAAGACTCACAGCTTTGCCTTTGCTTAAATGTACTCTGATACTGTATTCTGTCCCTTGCTATTGTAACTAGCCATAGCCACCAACACTATCTAGAACTTAGATTCAGAAGTAAAAATACCATCGTTTAACCGTTTCACTGTTTTCTAAATGTAATTAAAAAGAGTAGAATTCCACTGAGACATTTTAAATAATGTATATAATATACATATGTGCATACACATGTTTTCAATGTACATAGTATATACAATGTTATTTTATGGCATAACAGATGTTTCTTAATTCCCTGACACCATGCACTGGAGTAAGATTATGCCAGGCTATTTTATTATGAATAATGTGCTTGCTCTGTCATTAAGTGGGTTATTAAAGACATAAACAAACTTTTATGCCCTGCTTTTCAACAGCTGTTGGTGGTCTACAAAGTGATAATCCTGCTTTCAGCAAATATTCTTAGACTTAAAATGAAAATAAATAGATTTCATAGGCAACCAAGTTGACTCATGAGTGGGAAGATCATAACTTTGTAACATCCCCAGCGCCACAGAAGCAGAAATGGCACTACTTCTGAGAAAAGCCCTTAGATGGCAGGCTGGAAATGAGATGGCTGCTCCATACATCATTTCTTCCTACAACCGCACAGTAACTCCTGTCCTAAGCAAACAAGCCTGACTGGCATTTATTTCAGCAGCAACAGCAGGGGAGGAAAAATTTAAAAGCAAATGCTTATTTTAAATAAACAAATAAACAAACATATTGCTGAAAAAAAAAATAACTCTGGTACACGTGACAATAGCTGTTTTTTCCTTCTTAATTAATCACGTGGCAAAGACACAGTTACAAATCCTGTAACCTTAGCTTTGAAGAAAAGCAACCGTGTAGGTTGGATAACTTCAAACAAAAGGGTAGACGGGACAATAAAGGTTAGGTGGCCATGTTCCGCCATGGGCACTACGGCTATTAATTTAAAAGGATGTGACCCCTACATGACAAAGCTCCAAAGGTGTACGGGGAAGAGGTTTTATTCTTATAAATAGGACTGATGCCAGGTCAACCAGCCCCCCTCACTTTGGACTTCCTAAAGAAAACAGCTTCAGACAGCTGAGCAAAAGAGTTATGGAGAGTGCTGAGATAGGAAATATCTACAGTTCCTGATATATTATGATTGGCCCCAGGAACGAGGAAGCTGAGAGCCAAAGGTAGTCCTAAAGGGTGCTAAACCGTACGGCACTAATGTACACAACAACATCCTCATACAAGCAGATGTTTAAAAAAAAAAAAAAAAAAAAGGGCGAAGGGGGATGGAAATTGTATTTAGACGGCGTTGTACTCACCCTGGGGAGGAAAACTAAAAAAGGGAGAATGTGGAACCAATTTTCAAGCTTGAACAACTGAAAGTGTATTAAATGATTCTGTCATCAACATGAGATGAGAGAAAAAGTAATAATTTATACAACAAATTGGGTAATTGTAGCTGCATGGACAAATGATATTTCTTCCCTGATAACTGAATAAACATTGTTACAAGAGGAAGGTTATAAGGAAATAGCCACTTTAGTGAACTACAAGCACCAGGTCTCCTGCTTCTGTTCATATCAACAGAAAGGCATTAGGGACTGAAGGGCATATATGCTCCTGATCACAAACAAATATTTTGAGTTACTTAACTGTTTTTTTAGTAAGTGCATTTGAAGTGCAAAAGATGGGCTCAGCTTCATACAACTGGAAGCAATCTCAGCCTGATTACAGCACCACACCCAACTCAAATCAATTTAATTTTTTTTTAAGAGATAGCAGCTTAAACTGGAGGAATTACAGGAATAATATGGAAAGCATATAATTTATCTGGGTTTTGACTCTATTGTTTTCTTAAATATAAGCTGCATGAAAAGTAACAAAACAAACAGTATAAACTTGCAGTGGATAGATCCAGAAAATAAACAGTGGGAATACAGTGGAAGCAACAGCAGGGCAGGGTGACACGGGGTGTGAGGCAATACCCTCTGCTCATCAGGTTACTTAATACGGGAATAACGCAGCGGTCAGCCAGGGCCAACAGAAGGACCAGGAGAGCAAAGCTGAAGCACTGAAAACCCAGAGGACAGAGCACACGTGGGAATATGTATCTAGAATGGTTAAATTCCTAAGTTTCAGGACCTTCATGTTTTTATTTTCTTTTCTGCCACAGACTTCCTGCGGGATGCTGGGCAGCTCACTTAATGGCTTTTACACCTTTGTATTGTTCTGCTCAAGATTATACTGGATTCTCCTGTGGCCTTAGTGCCAGAAACCCTTCTCAAAGGGTCACTGTTGAAGTATAAATCCCTAAAAAACTTAGGAGGACGCTGTACAGGTTTCCTTGGCAGGGCTCTTCTAAAGTACAAGTGCAGCTGAACACTCACCTTTCTTGGGGAAAGAAGAAGAATGTGGGTTGCTGGCCAGGGGATGAATTGCCCAGGCAATGATGCACTGCTATGCACGTGTGGGGGAGGAGGGCGCGAACCAAGCCTGAGTTAACGGTTCAGCTGTGCAAGGTGTTAAATCACCCTGGCGTCAAGAGGACCATGTGCACACTCGCAGATCAGCACGCGCTGAAAGGCTGCGCTGGCGAAGGACTCAGCTCCCTGTGATCAGGGTTGGCTTTGAGAGGCTGAAATGAGAGGAGATAGGAGAAGGATTTTTTTTAAGGATCAATTTTCCGCCTATCTTTTCATGTATGCTTCCATCTACTTTGAATACATGCACATGTGTAAACAGAGCCAGTCCCCAAACCCCCTCCCCGGGACTGAAATGAAAAATAATAAAAATATATTTACATAGCTTCAACATTAGGCTATTAAAAAGCTATAGTCAGAATAACAGAGGGGAAAAAATTACAAAGAATGATTTGCATAGCAAACACATTTCACAGTTGTTTTGGACAAATGCCCTCGGTAAATATGTTTAAAGTCATGTACAACAAGAACATTTTATCACAAGTAACCATGTTTTAATAAACACTTAGTCTTTTTGTATTTCATTCTTTCTCATCATAATAATAGAAATATAACACCATATATCACTGTAAAACACATTTCCACATAAATGCTGATAAGCACAAAATATTTTTCATCATTTACATTTTAACTGTAATAATATATGGCAGGATTAAAGCTGCATCCATCATGTGTCTAACTAACCTTGCTGTAATGAATTTTTAAATGTAATGGTTTCTGTCACAAAGTAAAATCATACATAATATCTTTTGACACAGTATGCTGGTATAGGCAAGGTTTTAAAATGTAAATGCAACTTCGTTTTTAATTAGATTTTTGAACTCAAATCACTGTTTTCTTTACCATAAACCAAGGGGGAAGGAAAAACCGTGGGTCTGTGTCAAGGCTGCAAGTTTTTTTCAAGTACGTTGCTTGCAGGAAACACGCACATCCAGCATTTAGAAAAGCGAGTCGCACTAGAAACAAAGGATTATCAAAATCATAGGGAACTAAAGCTTTTTAGACCGCCCGAAGGGCCTCCTCCGGTACCCCGGGCGCTCGCTCCGTGGCGGGGCAGAGGATCCGGTGCTGGCCAGGCAAAGGGACGAGCAGGGGAGAGCAGGTCAAAGATGGGTACGTCCCACCCCAGCCCCCTTCCCCGGCCCTGCTTGAAATAACAAATAATCCGGCTCACAAGAGGAGAATCATTAAAAATAATTTGCACGAGCTTTCTGTTCTGTAAGCCCCTTTTTTGATACAATATTTCCTTCAGTGATTACCACTGCGGACATGTTCCTGCCATATGGATGGGAGCCGGGCAAGGAGGCGGCTCAATACCTGAGTGGTTAATTAAGAGCTGTTGCTGGGCCACAAGAAGCAGGTTTGAAATCCCCCTTCACTCACCGACAATGAGTAGCTTTTTTAGCAGCAGAAGTCACTAGGGACAGCCAGAAGCACAGGGTAATTATTTGAGATAACATACAGCTGAAGAGCGCGCGCGCGCGTGTGTGCGGGTGCGTGCGGGTGTGCGAGGCTGCAGGGGGGTGTGCCTGTGGAAGGAGGGCAACACTACAGAAAAGTCTATAATAAAAAGGTCAACATCTTCTATTTTTCTGTACAGTGTCGGCAGTCTGCAATGCCTTTTTAGAATGAATGACAATGGATTCTATCTTTTTTTCCCCCTTTTTTTTTTTTTTAATGTATCTCTTATTTTGTATTCCAACTTTGCAACGGCGAGGGCAGGTCTTGGAGGCCAATCTGAGCGAGCTATTCGCACTTTGTCAGCGTGGGCGCTGGAATGACTCTAATTGCATTGTTGCAAAATAGCGGTAATTTCAACATTAAGTCACGGAAACGCTGTGCTCTCAAGAACAAAGAAAAAAATAGCGCAGAGAACACTGAAAGCCGTGAACAAAACGAGGGAAGTCCATAACTACTTAGAAATTTAGAGCTACATTCTCAGCAGGGTAAACTGCGCATTGCCACAGGAACAGGAAAGGGTGTTTTGGCTGTAAATGAGCAACTCATTCAAACCAGCTGAGGATCGGGTCTTTGGCTACAACATTGCTTGTGGGCAGGGGGCTCTAGGTTATTATTTATGCCATTTAAAGCATAAACCAAGGCTCAAACAGACAACAATTTCAGGGATGCTCTTGCTGCAGTGCATGCCATTCATTATTTTTCTCAAAACTGTAAGGAAGCACGCTAACTTTTAAAGGCTATATTTTTCTAAAGTGCTTCACATCCAAAATATTTATGAAGCCAAGTTGCCACTCAAGTCCACCACTGCCCAAAATATTCAGACGGTAGCATCGGGTGAAAACTGAAGGCAAACTGTGTAGTCATCCCCCGCAGTACTATATTTGTTTTCTCAGAGCTGCGGAGGAGAATATGAATACCCCCTTCCCCAGTCGTCAAAGCTCAGTCCATCAACACTGTGGGCTCAAAATACTCTTTCCCCCTCTGTTTGCTTGCTTATTACTGCGCAGACAAATGATGAAACCTCTGTCATATGCTTTTTTGGCATTTCCAGAAAATCCCATGCGTGAGCTCCAACTTGGAAGGCTTACATGTCCATCCAAATATGAGCTCTGCGAAGCTCACATGAGCCCTTGCCTTTGTGCTGTGGGGTAAAAATAAATCCAAGAAAGCAAAAAGACCCACAGCCGCCTCCTCTGCATACACCTTTCCACGTCTTCCCAAACGCTGGGAGGTATTTTACCTGAACAAGTGGAGATTCTGAACGCACGTGACAGGCTCTTCAAGCGCACCAAAGGTTTTTCGGCTATTAGGTGTGGGCCAGCCCCCCAAAAAACTTCCAATCTGTGGCAATGGGGACCACGCCGCACATTGTACATGCTCTCTTTATTTTTTTAAAGGCAGATCTTGCGAGCCTTTGATGTTTCTAGAGTGCAAACAATACTGCTCCAGCAGCAGCACTTTTGCCAGTATAACTGTCTCAGCTTTGTTTAGAAACTGCCCAATATGTTAATTATCTTCTTTACCTCTGTGGCATTATACTGTCAAACTGTACAACAGTCTTTAGAAAATAAAAGCTAACACCCTAAGCTGCTGTACCCGACTCCCATAATATCTATTCACTGACAATGCCTGAGCTGTCAGATCAGAAGAAGCTTCATTCGAATAAAGGTGGGCAGATGTGTGATAATGAGACAGAAGCATACAGATGCTAATATAACTGTTCAGCAGAGCAGGCTCGTCTTCGTTAGGCAGACCCAGGTAGCAGCTGCAGACTGTCAGACGCTGGAATGCTGCTTTCTCTTGATTCTCATTTAAGATCAGCTTCGTTCGCTGTCTGTCAGTGAACTTTTCCCTCACAGGAGCCTGGACCCCTAGGTGATCAGTCACATTTCGACATAACTAGATGTCAAAAGAAGTTTAAGTTGTATGACGAACTGTGATGCGTTCCCTGTGCTGGCTGGCAGTCTCAGCCCTCCAAGGCGTCTTGTTAATGATCCACCTGGAAACTCTAGAGTATTTCCTGTATTTTGTTTTCTTATTAAAATACTGGCTAAGCCTTTGTCAATATCCATGTCAGCAACTGTAAGCTCAAGACAATATTATCACAAGCATAATTTGATTTAAAAATGGAATTGTGGACCTGTGCTGACCAAGCAGCAAGAGGCACGGATGGAGTGAGCAGGACGCTAGCTTTGTATTGCTGTAATTTACCCTCCTCAATTAAAACCAAATATTTCTGATCTTCTCTGGGGCAGAGGCAGGACCTTACGAGGCAGGTGAAATAAATTTTACTAAAGTTGCCTTATGAAATATGTCGGCAGCCAGCCAGCTCGCTCAGCTGATGAACACAACCAGGAGTAAGATAATGGAGGGCCTCCGTAGATGAGCAAACAATTCAAATACACAGGAGCTCGGAAACACAAATAACCCGAGATTGTCATTTCACATACTGCTGAAACCTTTGAACTGGGAGGCTGAACTTCGTCAGCCTTTCATCTGTTGCTACGAGCTGTTTACCCACTCGCACTCCCTGGTTTCAGAAAGGAGACAGACTGAGGCTATTTTACATAAAATACATATGTGTGCACACAATGCAGCAAACCTTCTCCTGCAACATTTGTGTGACAAGACTTAATATTACTTGGCGCTTAATCGCATCAAGCCAGTTTTTACCGTCAGTCTCAACTCCCTTCTTCTTACCATTTGAATCACCACGTTTCAGTCCTTGTTAAGACAGCAAACTTCATGCGGACAGGTACAATTAATGGGTTTCTTACGTTCTTAAATTTCTGAATTAAAAGAGCACAGGGGAAGAGATTCCAAGATTTACAAAGTTCTTCCTTTTCTTGTTTGCGGTGGGAAAATTGCAAGGTGAGTGCCAGCCTGGTATTTGCATTACAGTTTTCACCCAAGAGCAGCTGATCAAAAGTCCAAGGCAACTTGCTGCCTGACATGTGTTCAAAGGAAGCCTCGCTAAACAGCTCCATCCACGCTCGGTCTGAGGGGTCTGGTGTCTCCCCCCAGGGCTATGGAGAGGGCTTCTGGGAGAGCCAGGGTACCACACCATGCACCTCCCAGATCGATCCAGGGGTGCTCTCATTTGTTCCTCTTCCTGCACAGACAAACCCGGGTTTTAACAAACAGCAATGAGCAGCAGGTTTGGCAATCTGTTTCTTTCTCAGCTTTGCCCGTATCAATATAATTCTTAATTAAACACCTCTTATGGCCAGTTTATTCTCACTAATACTTTCTAATATAAAACAAGATGTCTCCCCCTAGATTCTGGTATTTAGTAGCCTGAAGCTCATTAGTGCATGTGTTCTCACCCAGGAGTTTTAAATATTTAACTAGCTAGGATTTTTTCAAGAGGTCTT
>NC_073734.1:20900663-20920663 GCF_023634155.1 Falco peregrinus
TGAATGTTTATGACACCTTAAAAAAAATAAAATTGCAACATAAATAATTTACCAGGACAAATATATAACTTTGGAAATTCATTAATTTTCTTACTGTCTTTGCAGAAACAGCAGGTCCAACAGAGCTCAAAAAATAGCTGGGATAAGAAAAGATATGTAACATACTTCAACAGACTTACTAGATATTAATTAAAAATTACAGATTTGGCTTCATAAAGTACAGATGCCTGGGACACGTAATAGCTACCAGAGAAATTGCTATAATAATTACATGAAATTGTGACTAATTACTGGTATATACAGGGTGTTTCACCTTATCAGATGGTATATTCACACACCCAGGAACAGATACAACACACAGTAAATACAGGAATCGAGATTCCATGCCACACGTTTCTTATTGTCTGTTATGGATCTGAAGACAGATCTATAGGGATCCTTTAATTAATACTAGCAGTTCAGAAACAATAGCCACCGCTTAACTGCAAAATTTGCAGAAGCTCTGCTATTTGTTTTTGTTTCACACTGGAATGATAACAAAACCTGTTAAGTGGTTTTGCAAAATTAACCAGCTTCAAATGGTTGGGCTGGGGTGGAAAGTGCCAGGTTTTGATCTATTTGTTTGCCATTCCAGGAGAGCAGTGGCTTTCTAGAGAGAGACAGTGTTCACATTAGGCACCAAAACTTTACTGTCGAGAGCTCCATCAAACCCAATATTTTTAAAATGCAAGTAAGGGTAAAAATAAAAATAATAAAAAAATATATATTAAAAATATCTGTCTCCCCCTTGAAAATATTCTAAGCAGTCTCACTAGCAAAGAGATTTAATGAGTGGGAAAAGGAGGAATGAAATAAAACATCTTAATCAACTTTGTTCCTATAAATAGAAGTAAAGGACCGTTGAAAAACCAGTTGACATACTTTCATGCTGCACTGTAAGTCCTCTAGAAAACTTTTAAGATTGTACCATCACATGTGGAGGTGCAAGGGAGCAGAGGACTTTTTATGCATTCTTTGCCTCATGATGCTATTTCCATAAGAAAAAAGCTGGAAGTTGAAACTGTGACAACTTGCACTAACCCATGGGAATGCAAACATCTATCTCCTGATAACATGTCGAGATAATGCACGTCACCGCTGCAGCCAGCGTGAGGACACTTGTCTTCACTCATTTTATATCCACTCTATCACATTCCTGGCCACACTTCCCTATCTGTCCTTTCAACACACTCCATACATTCCTCCAGTGAAGTGCACAACTCCCTTGTTCAAACAGAACTGGGCAGCACGATTACACTTTCTTTACTGCAGCTGAACAAAACCCAAAAGCTACTTAAAGCTGCTCTTCTAGAAGGTCAGTTTTTCACACCCTATTACGGGAGCAGCCTTCCTTTTTCTTTTCATAAGGAGTTTGGCTGGTGGCCTTGAGCTAGTCTTTCCTCCCACAAGACAGAAACACAGTGTTACACTCAGCCTGTGAAATCTGGAAACTGCCCAGAGAAAAGCACACATGCAAGGCTTCTTGTTTGCCATCCATTATTCTATGGATAACTCCTCCATTGTGGTGAAACCATAAGCTTATACTGCATCCTACTTGCCAAATTAACCCAGTCTCTAATATCACAAATAATAACAAAATCCTTATTTTTAGAACACCTTGACAATTTTTCTGGATACGACCTCATGGCAAAAGTATTCCATTAATGCTTTGAGTGGTGTTGTAGGGGAGCTGGAAAAAATGCTGAACAAAAGCAAGAAATATTAACAAGAAATATTATGTTTTGTCTTCTGCCTGTTCCAAGAGTGGAGAATAGGAACAGGGGACAGTGAAGGGAAAAAACCCAAACCAAAAATATTTCCTTTTGCACAAACATTTTTTTTGAGTATTTCTGTAACCAGAAAATGAAAGCATTATTGACAACCATGGGGAAAAAGAAAACACTTATGTAATTTTCCTTTTTGGAAAACATCTAGTAGGTTCTGATGGCACTTAATTCTTTAAGAGTCAAATAAAATTGTGTTAGATCAAATTTAATGCTGAGATCTATTAATTTCTAGCATTTCATATTGGTTCCATTCAGCACTGAAATAGTAACCATTAAAACTGCATTACCTTTCAGGTGTTTGCTAGCCAGGCTAAAGCAACTGGCATTACCTGCTGGACTCCAGCACCATGCAGGGGGAGCTTCTCCTGTATTTGACATCACCTAAAGAGAAGAGAGCACCATTTGTCTCTGTTTCCAACTCAGATGTCTTTTTTGCCCCTTCCTTTGAGATGATACGTTGAATTAAACCGTTTTCGTGGTGACTGAGAATCCAACCTAATGACCACTGCATTCACGAGTGTGGGTTTCAATGGGTGTCAGGTGTGACATGGATTTCTCAGCTGGAACCACAGGCTCTTTGCTTTAGGCTGCTGATTTTGCCTTCTCCTCTGGGTCTACTTACCAATGAGTTTCCAGTGGGGATACAGGGTTCACATTTTCAACAATGATGTCACTAATCTTACATCTTTTTAGTATAATTTTTCTTTTCAGAACCTCCCTCCCTCCCTCTGCTGCCAGCCCACTACTATTTATCACTTGTGTTGTGGCTTCTAGATAGTGTTGTATTTTCTTATTATTATATATCGTATTACATATAATATATATTTTATAATATAATATAACTATAAATATATATTAGTGCGGTGAATTACTCTGATATTCATCTCAAGAGGCAAGCTACATGATTTGTTACCTACCTGGTACCAGAATGGATGAAGACTAAGAGGCATAGGATATACATTTTCACTGGGGAAAAAAAAATAAAATTAGAAAGAAGTAAATTTTCAGTTAAAACTTTACCAGATGTGGTGGTGTGGCACACACCAAACTCCTGGAAAAGCAAGGAAAACAACTCCTGAAGTCTAAACCAGCTATAGGAAGGAGCATCTTCACGGATCCGAATGTTTAGATTATTTTAATGTTTTTTTTAGGGCGCATCTTGTGGGTGCAGTTCAGAAGCCTGTGCTTCTTTGTACACAGTTGAATACAGAGGCCAATTTTCACAACACAAATTACGCTATCAATTTACAGTCACTGTTCATAAAAAAGGTATTTTCCTTGCACACCAACTGTAAAAGTTCAGTCACTTGAATTACACAGATTGATCTGTCTGTGGTGGAAATTACAATTTAAGCTTTATTTATCTGGGAGTGTGCTGTGCACCTGTTCTAACCTCTAGACAAATTACCACATAATCCAGTGTCTGCTAATAAGGTATTCACAGACTCTAAAACTGAAAATATAACCCCTTTTGCCTAAAATCTTTCAGACCTATCAACCCTCAGAAACTAGCCCTGGAAAACAGCTCTGCTACATAACTCAAAGGTCAGCAAGCTGGAGGAAGAACATAGAGCAGGTTTGAAGGCAGTAGAAGAAGAGAGACCTTTAACTAAATAATAGCAGATGAAAAATACTAGCTGATCCGATCTGCAAAGATGTAGGGAAGAATGAAGGAGGAAGGATGTAGTACTGGGGCTGACGGCTGAAAACCCCGTTTCTAGTTGTGCCTGGAAATGCACGGGTAGTTGGTGCACAGTTTGAGAACTTTGAGAGAGCAGCCTGCAAGCAAAATTTACCCTGAGGAGACCAAGAGAGCCAGAAACTTCTTTGTGCTCTTACAGAAAGTTCCCAGATATTCTTCAGACATTACTTCAGGTGCGATGAATTTCAGTCATCCAACTCAAAAGCTAACAAACCCCTGAATAATTTTGTAATGGCTCATACAGGAATTCCAAACATTGCAAAATCCAAGGGTGATCACTTTTGCTAACAAGGCTTTTGGTAAGACTCCTCAGTGAAAGGGGAACAGGAACTGCATTTCCCTAACTTCCATCAGTTTCTTCTACCAAGAAAGCTTGCTGAAAACCTCCTGTTGAAGCACACCAAGGGGAAGCGCACTGTCTGTGCTCAGCCATGGTACCCTCCTCCCGACAGACATTCTGGACACGTACAATAAGCACACACATTTTCAGAATATGAGCCCTCCTGTCCTGAAGGCCATGGTCAGCAGGAGGGGTGACAAAGCAGAAGCCTGTGGTGCATGACAGCAGTCAGGGCAAATTAACAATTGCCCGCTCTATTCACAAAGAGAAAAGAATGGAGCCATTCAAGAGCAAATCCATCTGTCCCTGGGAGGGTTCACAAGAGTGTCAGAGAAACCTCACGGTCAACAGTCTCCAAGTGCTGGCACACAGGAATCCAGCACGGTCAGCACGGCTACTTAAGGCTTTACCCACTGGCCGAAGCTTCGCTGCCGGGGTGCTGTTTGCACAGCCTGAGTGCTTCCAGCTGAACAGACTTGAATCTCCCCGAAGGGTGAAGGTCTGCACAGTGCTACCTTTGCCAAAAAGCAACGGGGGAAACAAGAGGCAAAGCAAGACTGGCCATTTTCATCACAAAGGGGGGGTTTCTTGGACATGAAGGAAACAATTGCTTATTTAACAGTGGGCCAGTTACCATATTCCTGCACAAAAGGCACTGACAATGTCGGTGAGGAAACACCATTAGAACATCTTTATTAGAAACCTAACCAATGCCCTCCTTAAGTCTTTAGATGAACATGCCTGTGTTCACAGACTCTCTAAACAGGTCTTTGAAGTAGAGACAAACATAAGCCAGCTCAATACACATTATATCTACATTAGTCACGATCTTTGGGGTGGCTCTCAAAATATGAATCACAGATCCCTGCATGCAGTGATGCCTGCCCATATTTGCAGAATGTGGGACAGACTTCTGTGGAGCTTGATCTACCTCATGCACCTCAACAGACGCTAAGTCACATGCTAGAGATAATATGTTAACTGTCAACATCGTTAACTTGCCATTCTTCACGGCACAGAAGAGAGGACTGGATTATGAATGTCTGTATAGTTGCTAGGAGTACTGATCTCATTTTAACACCTCTAAGGAGTCATATCACCATTTCCCCCCCTTTTCCCCTTTCCTGCCCTAATTGAGGACAAACCAAGTCTAAAAAGCCTAGGAGAATGCAGCAGACCTCTGATCTCCTACTGCAGGAATAATTTTCAAAAGGTTTAGGAGAATCTCTACCATTCCCTGAGTGGAAGCCAGCAGGTGCTCTTCACAGCCCTTACCTGTATCCAGACAGCCCTGAGTGAAGCCCAAGCCCAAGGAATTCTAGGCATGCATGATCCCAGCTTCAACATCTGCACAGCCCATGTGAAAGGTCCATCTTATCCGTGCAGCCTGGAGGACAATGACAATGTCTGTGCCACCTACCAGATCTGAGCAATTCTTTCTCCAAAGGAGATTGCTCACCATGTAGAAAATGCAAACTTGGTTTTACCAACCTCTTTAGTTCCTGGCATAACTTTTGAGCATGAGGTCATAAGGCTGGGGAAAGATGATGAAAACCTTCTTTGGTTCCTCTTAGGTCACGTATCTTGAACTTTTTATTTTTATCCTATAACTGCTGCCAATGAATTACAATAATACAGATTAAGAGGGTCATTTAGGGGTTACTGTGCCACCAACGGAGAAAAGAAAACAGCAGTGTACAGGGCCATAGATAACATATGAAACAATAGTCTCCTTCCATCCTTCCATCTGAAATCTCTCTGGATTCAGTATTTGCCTAGAGTATTCTTCTCTCTTCCTTTCTCCTTCAAGAAGTAAAATCTGACCTTTCCAGCTAAGTTGGGAATCATTATATACCCTGCTTTCACTGTAAAACAAAATGACCATGCTAAATGGTCCAGCTTTCAATTCAATTGCTATTTTTGAAGATATGATAAACCCAAGACTCGTGCCTTGCCCTGTCTTTTTTCACTCAGGCAAAGTTTTTACTTCCTAGCGCCAGCAAGATGTGCAGAGAAGCAAAGTAAAAACTTAAAGTGTGATCCTGAATACCAACAGCAGAACTGCAGTTCACCCTCCCATTTTTGGAACTGTTCTCTTTCTTCTAATTTCCAGCAAACCAACAGGCTTAGCAGTAGTAGCTGATCCACTCCGTCAAAACGCCTCTCCAGCTCTGAGGAGGTCAAAGCCCAGCCAATTTTCCAGCCATTAGCACACAGTCCTGCCAGGTGGGATTGCAAATCCATATTACAGAATGTTTTTGCATGTGTGTCCCTGCGGCAGGTTGAAGGGCTTTGGAGAAGGGTTGTGCTGCAAGAACTTCTTGTGAGGCAACGCAACAGCCTCGAAGATACACAGGCTGTGTGCCACCGCCCGGGACAGCGCTACTGCTAAGGTATCTTTTATCAACAGTATCTCTCTCCCTCTCGTCAGTTAGGAAAGGCAATCTCACTGCGAGTACAAGGCTGAGGCAAGGGTAACTCATCATCCACAAGAAGTATTTAAAACTCCCTATTTTCCACAAAGGATGAGGTTTCAGGTGGGGTGGAATAAAGACTGCCAAGGAAATTCAGTGCCAGCTGCTTACCCTAAACTGGCCACTTCGTACCGGCTCTTGGGTATGCCTCACATTTTTCACCATTAAATGGAAAGAGCTAATAAAAAAAAACAACAGAAACAAACAAAACCAAAAACAAAACCACCAAATAATCAGAACATAAAAATGTGTAACGATCATAAAATAATACATTTTTCTTTCTTAATGTTTCAGCTGCCTGAAGAATAGTTTTCTGGTGTAAAAGAGATAACTATATATCTTCTGATTTTATTGGCTGCAGATTACACTAATTATCATAAAAAATTACTACCACTAATAAAAATTCTATTATAAGTTACTTATAGTAATCTCTAGGGTACTATACTTAGCTCAGAAAAGATCGTAATTACACTGCATTACAGGGAGAATTTGTTTCCTGAAGCAGCTTTAACACTGTCTGTTTCTTTTAACACTTTAACATTGTTGGGGATTTTTTTTTTTCCTCTTTCCCTTTTCAGGTCAAATGTTGCCTGTTATTTTCACTGTGCAGGATGTGATTTTATCCCAGAATAATGATCCATCTCTGTTGCAAGTGACGCAAATGAAGTTTTAAAATCACAAATATCTGGGTGGGTTTCACCTCCCGAGGGGGTTAGCATGTCTCAATGGAAGGATACATGAAAGGGAAGACCTAACACTCTCCGCCCAAAGGGAAACACATTCTGCATAAAATTGCTGGAAGCTAGTGGGTGTTCACAAAAAATACAATGTTCGGATTTTATTTGACAAGACAACAATTGTTATTTTCCCTTTTAGATACTTTGCATTTTACCATCTGTGAGGTTGATGACTCTTAAATGACCTTAAATCATACTGCTGTTAATGGCAGTAGTTACAGGCAAATGTGGAATTCTGTGCGCTACCTGCCTTGGACTGAACATCAAATTAAATAGCTTTACTTTGATAGCTGACAGTGTAGTAAATAACCTCAAAGTCCAACCAATTAAAATAAAATGGAAACAGTGGCCATTTCTTTTAGAAAGGGTTTCAAAGCTTCAATAGCAGGGCTAATCAACATCTTAATTAACAGTCATATAAAATGAAATAGCCCATTTGAGTTGCTTTAAAATAGACAACTTATTTATGCAAAGACTAGTGGCATATTAATTGCTAACACTAACTAAAAAATACGCCTTTGAGCTTTACAGCTTCCTTTGCAGCAAAGGATTTGAGGACTAAATAGTGGAAAAAGCGTATTACAGTAGTTAATTTTATGACAGACATAAACCAGAGGTACAAGCATATGCGGGAAAGTTTTGTGGTGTGTTTTGGTTTTCTCTTTTTTTCCAAATGAGATTAATTAATCAAAGTAGCCTCATAATATTTCTATTCTATTTAAAGTTCAACATTCAGGGTTTAGTCCCTGGAGGCACTGACCAAAGGGGCTGTGACCCCATAGGACAGTTAACTCTGAACACACGCATCTTCCCATTAGGGCCAACTGGACGACTCAGGAGCCGGAGTGCACGCCTTGCAGTTTTGGAGTGATCTACTCAGGACCCTGCAGGACTGAACCTTCTCCTCCGTGATGCTGGAGCATGCACACGCACTCAAAAATGACCCAGGCGAACAATCAAAGGGCTACTCATTTGAGTAAGCATTTCCAGGATCAGGTCCCAGATGACTCATCTCCTCCAATTAGTCTACCTCAGGTCGTATCTTTAAATAGCTTCCATTTACTAATGTGCACGAGGGAGGAGCGGCAGGGAGGAATTACATTTCCTTTCCTAATTACTTTACTTTTGTTGACATCTTGGAATAAGTTTTTACTTTCAGAGGAGAAGAGTTGATTTACACTACAGAAAGAGCACAGCAAGCATGAGAAAATTATTTGCCCTTCCTCCTGCCAGGCATCCATTTCCTTTTCACTGTTGCTAACAATGCGCTAACTATTTATGCATTTGTCAAAGGATCTCAACATAAGAAAACTATATTTAAATCACTTCACTACAAAGTGAAAACACAAGGTAATGATTCAGATTCTATTTAAGTAATAATAATATTTTTACAGACTGCCTGGTGAGCGTGCTGGTAGGTGGCAGGAGCTCAGTGCAGTCCTACAGGGTCAGCAGCAACAAGAAATCTGAAATAGCATTTAATCTTCTTCCTTAAAAAATAGCTTTTAATTTAAGACCCTGAAATACACACAAGAATGTGTCATTTCCCCTGATTAAAGCCTGATTTCACTGCGTTTCCCAATGAAGCTGAAAATGAGTGAGCTGTATTTGCAGAAAGAGATTCAGGGGGCCTTACAAGTACTCAAAACAGAATTTTATTTGTCTACATGCAATGAGTTACTTTGCTCATTTTTCAGGTTTCCGCCCTCAATGAACAGCTAGAACTGGCTGGAACCCAGGCTGCCCAGCCCAGGTGCTAAGGACAGGAGGATGGGGGAAACCAACTGGGACACTCGCCATTGGGAGTGTGTTGAGACTGGAGTGCATTGACAAGGTAACAAGGAAACATGCTGTACATGTTCCACAAAAGAGATCGATCCCTCTGCTGTCACTCTGGCACTTCTCAGGAGCTATATATTTGCATAACCTCATCTGCAAAATTTAGAAATCAAATAGCCCAAACATTTTCACAATTTATATAAAGCCTGGTCACGCAATAAACAAAGGCGATGCAAAGAACAGTGTCTTTCACCGTTTTCTTGAAAACAGCAAAAGCAGACGGGCCAAAACACTGATCTTTACGTGCCCCATCTTTTGGCCACTGAACAAAACATTTTGTAGCAATTTAAAGACAGATTTTCAAACTGTTTAGGAAGGCTGATACGTAGAACAAATGTATGAATTGAAAGAGTCATGTTCATCTGCCTCCTCACGCAGTACTTGCCTTTTGTTTTCAAACTGGGTAACTACAGTCTGTAGTATCTGTTGTACACCTAGGTTATCTGAAAGTCTGACCCTCTAAAGTCCAGATTTTTTGCAGCACATGACAACAGCAGATAAAAACAGAGATTTGCCAAACTTGATAGAGTCCTAAGATTGACAGAATTAAAGGTGTAAGCAATCTTCTATTTACCTATACTATACACCCATCTTTGATCACATTACAAATTACAAGCGACACATCGTTTTATCACAAAATTCAGTCAGGAAGGAGACAGAAGCTGTTTAAATGGCTGCAGGCTTTCCTCCCTTCTGGCCAGCTTGGCATATGCTTGCACATTGCATGACATGGCTATGTCATCCTGACAGAGTGGGATTCCAGTCAGGCCCCGGGATATTGCATCTTATTTGTACTGGGTGCTGTGGAACAGAAAATTCAGCTGCTGAGGGCCCTCACTTTGCAATACAATGCCTGGTAGCGTGAGAGAGGGGAAATGAGTTCTCATTCCAAGTACACGTAATATTGTGTGATAAGTTGGCTAGTTCACTAAGAAAATGCAGAAGCCCTGGAATCACTGGGGATAGCCAATGGGAACATGATGAATTTTGTCTGTCTTAAAAGAAACAGGGAGAATCTGAAAAAAATTCAGAAATCATCTCACCCAGAACTGTAAACCCAACAAAATAAGCATAACCAAGCACAATCACTCAACCACATAAACACACCTAAAGGACAGCATTAACAGTACTGACAGGGCACCATTCGGTTAGCTTCTGTTTGTATGTCTGGTTCCATTTCCTTTTTCTGTGTTTTCTCTGTTGCAATTATTTAATTACCTTTTTCCACATTCCTTGTGACTTTTGATTTTCTTTCTTAACTTCCATAAGGTACCAGGGGCTCAAGACACTAAAACTCCTTGGCTAAATAATAGCAACATGGTAATGCTGGTGGGCAAGAAAAGTAATAGAAGCCAGAATAACTTTATTAGCTGCCAAATCTGAGCTCAGGAATTAATTAATATTTTTCTTTTCTTGGTAAAAACTCTCAAGGCCTTAAGTATCTTACGAGGTTTAAACAATAACTGGAAGACTATGAACTAGCAGTGATTCTATTAAAGCTTTGCCCCAAAGGAAAATTAAGACTTATTCTCTTCCTCTTCTAGGGGAACGCAGCACTTTGATACCATGCGTGTTTTTCATTTAATGCATATGTCAATATGCTTTAAAAAGCATTGTTTGTAGCAGCAAAAGCTGTGCCTGGGCAAAATCATAGGTACATACAGCTCATCTGAAAACTTGTAACCCCGGGTACGTACCTGGGTACTGGTAGGAAAGTTACATAGTGAAATGCTTTATCTTTTCACCTAATCAAAAAGCAGCAGCAAATGAAACTCAAAACACTGTTCATTTTCCAGCAGATCAAATGCAACATGACCTAATGCGATGGTCTGCAATAAACAACCTAGTTGAAAGAAGCAGGGAGAGGAGAGAAGTATTTTTCCTGTTCTCTCAGGAAAAAAACAACACTCATATATATCAAAATCCCAAAATGCTAAAAATATCTTATTAAGGCAAGTACCGACTCTTTGATGGAATATTAATTCCTTCAGCTTGTTTTGGTTTCCTCAGTTAGAAGTACAATGGTATTCATATGATGTGAAAACCCATCCTGTTTCAGAAAAAATATACAGGGACTTTACATCACCAGGTTTTTTACCCACAGTAAATCAACACAGTGATATAAACAGAAATCCTGACAAAAAGAAAATCTGACTCTCCAACACAATGCTTAATCACAAAATACACCCTGCCTGTACAACTTATTCTTACTTCGATCCAGCTATGGCACGAAAACATTGTCCACCAGGGTTTCTAAATTTTCAAATGCAAATTTCCCCAAATGGTAACCTTACAAGTTAGGGGGGGAGCACTGCAGGAGAGCTTTCTCTCCAGAGCAGCCCCTGGTTCCCAGGTAGGTGCTGGCAGGGCTTTCACACCCTGCGGTGGAGGGAAGCTGTGGTTGCAGCCTTTGAACTCCTGCAGGACGTTCCACATCGCTCATGTCTCATTTGGACACAACTTTGTTAACTTCAGAACAAATCTGTAGACACCTCGCTAATCCCACAATACCAACAGGGCCTTTGTTTGGATTGCTGATTAGAAGATACTGTATCTGATTCCAACGTGAGTGAGGAAATCTTTTTTAAAATCCTCTCTTAAGTGAGGTAACGCAAGGCAAGGTGGGACCATTCCCAGCTTTGCTGGGGCTGAGACCCTCCCGGCTCTTCTCTACGTAATACAAAATGAATAAATTAGCTCCTAAGAAGTGGAACGTTTTTCAAGGCCCCTTTCCCATACTGTTCATTAACTGAAAACTCATTAGTTCAAAGAGGCGTCCTCAGTAAGTCGGGAGTGACATCCCCTATCTGTCACACTGAACAGAACCCCCTCCAGCTTTACTCTCTGTGCATGTGCCACTTGCTTTCAAACAACTATCTGAACGCGTAACCTGGGCTTCATTCAAGTTTTGCACCCTTCAGCTTTGTTCGCTTCCAACCAATTCTTGTCTTAAATGGCCAAAGCAAAGATCTCAAACTTTATTTTCCTTGTAACCTGTCACTGTGATAAAACACTAAAGCCTTTTCCAACCTTCAAGGAAGAGACAAGACTCGCTGAGTTTTCCCTGGCAGTTACTTCTGCTTTGCAAACCCCATTCAAATGCCGACAGTTACTTTTGAACACCGAGAGTAGGTGTTAAATTGAGATTATGGTAAGCAGCAGATTTCTTTGGTTGGTGGAGAAATTATTTCATGAAGACACAAGAGAATTAAGCAGAGTTTCATGTCACTTACTGTATGTGCTGATCAGAGAGTGAATGATGAGTTTCTTGCTGTGGACAGCTGCTCTGTGGAATACTGTGCAGTCTTCAGGTGGAAGAAAAAAGAATTTGTGCCTTAAAATGGAAAAAAAAACCCACCCAACTTCTTAGCCCTTTTGTGCAAAAAATAAACAGATTTTTCTTGCCGGATTTATTATTCTATTTACAAGTTGCCTGAATGTGTCTAAGAACAGTTTGAATTTTTATTTTCTTCTGTATCTCATTTCACTCTTACTGTGACAGCTTGCTTCTGTCAAAGAGAAAAGACCATCTTTATTATATTCACCGATGCTGGTATCTAGGACTTTCTTCCTCTGAAGGGAGTGCCACTTCAGTTGATGAGGTCTATATCATTTTAGCGATGTTGGGTAGCAAGTTATGAGTAGGCACAAGAGATTTTAAATGTTACTACAATACTGTAAAAGACAGAGCAAGCAGGTGTTCTCCACAACGTAGGTTTTACTTAGATGGCAATTACAGCTTCTGTATGTTACTTGATAGTTATACTTTGGAGACAAAAAGGCAAATTCTACAGATCAGATCTTCCCTGTCCACATATAAAAATATAAGAAGGGCTAAACTTCCTTCAAAACAGCTGATATTCTGGTGGGGCATCACTTCCTCCCGCCGAGCTGGAGCTGCACTTCTGTCAGGTAGGCAACCTGCAGATGGAAAGCAGGAGAGCACGTTGCCTCCGAGAGGTGCCTAAGGACTAACAGGAAAACAGGCTGGAATCTTCTACTCGTTGACCATAAATGCCAAGCTGCCCATTCTTCTGTTCTCCAAAGCAAGGGTTGAATGGCTGGTGCTTTGCTGCCATCGACTCCCTCTGTTGGCTGTACGTCCTCCAGCTCCTGGCTTTCAGATGGCACGCACATATGCTATTCAGAGCAGCACAGACTGTCATCTGCTTATCTGGTGTATTATGTGACTAGTGAAGTGCCACATGGTTGAACACCAGGAAACATATTGCTTGCTTTCACTATCAATGACCTAGGGGGAAGAATATGCAAGAGAGGAAATTTGTGGTGATAAACTGGGGCTGAGACTGGGAAGCAGGTCTGAACAATGAAAGAGCTTGACAAGAAAAGTGACTACTAACATCAGAGATAAAATGCTTGGCCTATACAAAATGGGGTGCTGCTTATTTAGCAGGAACAAAATACACGGGGCTGGTGCAGCAATGTGATCAGAAAGCAGAATATGAAGTTTTCACTGGACTCAAGCAGTTGACATTTGCAGAAGTGAATGTCTTTCTACTTGTCAAAACTTTTAGCAAACACTGTGCTTTCTCCTATCTTTTCTGCGTCATTATGCACATGATGTCATTGTTAATATTGACGTTCGAACCAGTTTCCGGTCCTAGGCATGCAGCACACGTGCAGCGAGCTAACTTCTGCAGGACCGTATGTCCTCACCGCAACAGTCACTCAAGATGGTCAACCAGCATATGACTTCAGCCTCAGGGTCATGACGTGGGAAGCAACTTTGAGTGCACACCACCAGCCTTCAGGTACAGGGGCATGGCAAATTCATGAAGGAAAGAACCCCTTCTGTGCCCTAAATTGCTAATTTAAAGGCACCCATTGCATCAGGGCTGTCTGAGAGCCCCTACCACAGTGACATCGCTAATGCTACTTCTGTTATTAGATTAACTAATATTAATAACAGGATCTAAATTTATGTCATCTTAGTCCTCTTGTATTTCTATTTTGCATGCAGCCACTTACCTTATGGAGTAAATTCCACTGAAAAACACACAGATGTTCAGAGAAAGGATACTCCAACCCAGACTTAGCTTAAGCTAACTGATTTTACTGGGAAAATGGATTGAGCTAGGGACTTCAGTGGAATCTAGGTGGAAATTAGAAGAATATGAACGTTCCTCTGTAGAAGAGCTTTTTGTCCTATCTAGTAAAAAGTACTAGTAGCATGTCATATTCAAACACAGAAGATACTTGGACTTTCTGTTATCCTCTTTGTGTCGTTATTAAGCAGACACATTACTGTATCGCTACGCTCTCAAGTCAATTTGGGGGGCTTTGTCTAAAAGCTGGAATGCACCAGAAGATAAGATTAGTCTGTCTGAGTCTATATCATGTATTCAGTTTGTTCCTTGTAGTCAGGATTCAGAACAGAGGCTCAACTTGAAGTGGAATCAAATTAGCCCATACTCAAAAGTAAATGCTCTCCGAAGCACTTTACTGAATTGGATTTAAACCATGTTTCGATGCTGTTCTGAATTGTGGACGTTGCTATAAAGAAGTCTACTTTAAGACAATTCAGATGTAGCACAAACAAGTTAAGTCTGTTTTCAAGAATGTCCTTGCTACTGAAATGTCTTACTTTTATTTAAAATATTAGTGCCACATTTATTTCCTTCTACCGAGAAAATAAGTATAGGTGATCAAACCAAAGGAAGATAAGCATCTTCCTTTGCTAGTGATGTGGTTTCATTTGTCCCAAAGTACTGTCTTTTTCCTCTGTTAAAATGGTATCTTCTAGGCATGCATCTTGGCATATTAATAAAAAATAAATTTGAGGTTGAGGCTGATTAAATCTGAAAGTAAGCCTTGATCTGACATGTTATTTTGATTGGGTTTTCAAAGTTCACATAGCTCTAGTTCTAATTTATGTTATGCATGGTATATATCTTCTTGGTTGAACAATTACATTATTCTAAACAATTATATTGCTATGATACACATAATGCATGGCTCCTGAGCATAAAGTTCTTTAATGATGGCAGACTGTAAAGTGGTACAGTTCACTTTTAAAAGGTCATGCATCTTTTTTCAGTAGATTAACATTTTATCTTTTAATGGTGTTAAGAAAAGGTCAAAGATTCTAACAGATGGAATATGGAAAGCTTCTATTGAAGAAGATCAATGTGTTAAGCATCAATCTAAGTCCAGAAACACAGCCATTTAATGACTGTTGTTCTTGTTTTATTTTAAATTACCACTGTCTTGACTGCTTGAATGCTAAAATTACATTTTCATATTTAAAATAAATGGACCATCACCATCTGACACAGATATCTTTGTTTGTGTTGTATTTTCAAGAATATTTCTTCATTGTACAAAACAAGAAAAGTTCCTTAAATAATTAGCTTACCCTTAGACTAATGGCCTGTCACTTTGACATCCAAATGAATGCAGTAGGATAGAAGATAATTTTATATTGGTTTAACTGAGTAAGTTTGCAATAATTTAAATGGATATACACTCTCAAGTCAAGTCCCTTCTGTGTAACATGCTGTTGAACTTTTAAAATAGGTGATATTATAAACTTATGATGATATTTTTCAAGAAGGACATGTTTAGGTACTAAATCTTTCCAAGAGCATTCTATTATCACTTTTAGGCCCAGATTCGTTATAAAGTCTAAGCACTTCAGTTGTCCCAATAACTTCAGACCTCAAGGGAATACAGTGCTATGTGTTTGCAGGAGACTGTAAGCTCTTCCGAGCTGCTATGGGCCTCTGTCTACTTTTATAAAAAAACTAGTATGACAGAGTAACATGATTGGTTTTCTGTGTGCTGAAGTAAATACAAATATAAAAAATAACAGTAGGAGGTCAAGCTGCTTTGTAGAAAGTTATCAGACAGCTTCTAAAGATTGTCAAGCTTATGTGTCTGTAGTGTATATGTGCATTTTTCAGATTTGCTTGTATTTCAAGTTCCTATTATCCCCTTGAGCCAGGCCTGCTCCCAACAAAAGGGTTTCAAGAAGAAGGTAAAACTGGTGGAATTAGGGATTCTCCTCTGAGTCCTCTGAGCAGCAGGAAGTGACTTTGCGCTTGGCTTACGTTTTTAGCATTATAGAGGCACATACAGCCTGCAGATATGGCTCTTCAATTGCTACACCAGAACAAAACAGAGCGCGCTGGGAGTCACCTGGCTTTTCTTGGCAGCATCCTTCCTTCTAATGGAAATGCATAACAATATTTTGGTAAACTACTGAATAAGTATTTTGGTAAACTACTGAACCAGACTCAAGAGTTTACAAGGATATCTATATTTTCAGAAAAAACTACTAAGTGATATTAACTACGTATATTTAAATGCAATCCATTCACACACACAAATCAATATAATATTTGTTACTTGGGCTACAGTAACTAGAGGGTTATTTAAAAGACAAGTTCAAAGAAATGTCTGATATTTTGTAGTTTAGCCTCAGTTTAGAAGGAAGCTTAAAAAATTTCAGTTTCTATTGTAAGACAAGTCAAAGCCACTTTTCCCCCCACCAAGGAAATTCCGTAAATCTCATATCGCATAGGGTTCATCACCTTCTAACTGCTGGGACCTAGGAGGTCATCTTTTACTTGGAAATAAGGTCCACAGAGTTGCCTCCTATATACCTTTTTCACTCTGTGTAGGTTGGACAGAGAGCTCTTACTCTTCCAGCATGAGGAAATCACCCCATTTCTAACAACTGCTTGGAGAAACTGAAGTTTTCCTCAGAACAAAAAGTATGTTCAAAATGAACTGCGTAAAGTATAATTATGAGATTTTGCTTCTATTCATACTTACTTGCTTCAGAATTAAACTGCATATACCAAAGGTTGTAAGCGCTATCAGCTTCATCATTAGTTAAGACTATACTCCCTTAAGAACCTGGTTCTAGTTCCCAGGTGAATAACAGACATATCCTGAGGCCAATAGAAGTAAATTTTTTGGACAAGTGTGCACAGAAAATTCTAAAGCTGCCAAGAGAAGCTGCTCCTTCCCTTCCTAGCACTAAGGACATTTCACCAGAGGGGCTGGTGTTTATTTCAAATACCACGGCATGGTTTGTTGATAGCCACTGTCTTTTGGGAGGAACAGTCTCTGGGAATTCAGTAACCATAAATTTTATTTAAACTTTTACTGCTTCAAAGCCACAGAGTAAGGTATTGGACTAATGAAGCAGGCTGCCATATTCCCACCAACTTAAGTTTTACTGAATTTAAAATACAGCCTCACAAACAGCTCTGAAAAGGGGACAATTTCAGTGCCAAAAGCCAATGGAAGTAACCAGCTGACACTGGCGGCTATCTGATCACCTAGTAACAATTAGGAATTTAAAAGGATGGCTAAAAAAGATCTGTGAAGTAGCTGAAATATTCAAGCAAATCTTCTTGCTCCTTTGCTTGCTCTAACCACTGCGTTTTTTCAACAGAACATAAGCCCAAGTCATTCTCATGCAAGCTTCATAAAATACCTTCTCTCTCTGGGCTAGAAAAGCTAAAGCAATAAAGCCAGACACTGCGAACATGCTAAAACCAACACTCAGCCCAAAATTTCTTGTGAACTCCATAGTCTCGCATACAGACTGCGTAAGACAACCAGAGGAGGAAAGCTTCACCAACCCTTGGAAGAGCTCGGGGGGAGCACACCGGTCACTGCAGGGCAGTGCCATATGCTGACAATCCACGGCATCAAGGCAGAAGATAGCTCCAAAAGCATGATAGTCAGCCAGACAAAACAGAGCCACTGGCACTCTGCTCTAAAAGAAGTGGTAACCAGTGATAAAAGCCATGATATTTTCCCACCACCTTTGAATCGTCAGAGATGATGTTAATCCGAGAAACACGTTTACAAAGCCAGAACACCACAAAATAACCTACTGCAGCCACAAACCCTGTAAGTCAGTATAGGTAACCTGTAAGTATGGAAAAGTATAAAGTATTGATTTAATCTGCTTCAAATTCCTATATATTATAGGATTTTTGTCTGTGGTGCGTCCATGTGCACTACAGGATCTGAAAGACCAAGCTGTTTCCTCTTCATGGCTACTCACTAGCATTAAAAGCCAAATTATACTCCTGTAAATAGCCCTGGGATGCTATCGTTCTCCCTGAATTTGCACAGGGTAAATACACAGAAGCCTGGGAAAGAGTATTAACATATACAGATGAAATGGGCTCCAACCTGCTTTGTCTCCTCTGTCTTTGCTCTGCAGAGCTGGCAAAAGCAGAAGCAGTAAATACTTACGTTTTGTCACTTGAGTCAGCACATATAATTCTTCATACACGTAGGAACTAGCTCTGCTGCAGAAGAAAATACCATTTTCACAATAACTTTTCACAGTGGAACTGTGCCTTAAATCAAACAAGCAAGTACTGAGTCAGCTCAGTGGCAGAGCAACAACAATTTGATCTGCGACGTGGCAAGCTTTGGTTTGGAGATACTAAACAATTCTTCATCCTGGGCCTCGGGCTTGTAAGGATGATAGAAGATGATGCAATGCATTCAGACTCTGGGGAGAAAAGGAACAGTCATACCACTCTTGAGAAACCCTTTGTGCAGAAAAATTTATTGTGTGCCCCCAGGTGCAAAGGCTATGGATGAAATGCAACTCAATAAAGACAAGCCAAGGTGTTTCAAGAGAGCTAACGAACATTTTGGTATTTGCACTTAGTCAGATAGAGCACTGGTTTCCAGTTGAGCAAGGAGGCAGCAATCATTTGAATATGATTTCTACATGATAACAGATGCTCCCAGAGTGTTTTTAAGCCCTGTGTTTTGTTTTTGTTTGGTACAAAGATGATCTTATTAATGAAATCTAATCAGTTCTCCCACCTTGATGCTTCTCTTCTTTACTTTTTTCTAATGTCCTTTTTGAGAGAAACTGTATTTCTTTCATGAGGGTCACCTGTCAGTGCAGTTGTTTTATATTTTCTACATATACAGAGCATAGTCTTGCATACTCTTTACTTCCCATTCTATAAAACGGTAAGAAAGTCTATAGAAACATAAAATGATTTTCTAATTTACATGTTCTGTCTGATTTCCATGTTCAAGTGCAGCTGATGAGACATATAAAGGTGTTGCCTTTATACCTGACATCTTACTGCCCACAGACAGAATATCAACATGAGCACTAGGAATTCGTAACACCTATGGAAAGGAGTGTTGCATAGATGCGATGAGATACAAGAGAATATTTTCAGGGAATGTCTCTTACAGCAGCCAGTCAAGCTTCTGAAAGGATTATTCATTATAAACCATGCTGGCTCAATAACGAATTCTGATAGAGGACATGATGTTAATTCAGCTATTACTCTCTCTTTTACTCTTGGATTAAAAAAAAAAAAAGTTTATTTTTTTAGCCTCTGAGTACTTCTGTGATCTGATTTCTTACACCCTGCAGGGGACAGCATTGGGTAAAGAAAAGTAGAAATCATATGATAAAGAAGCATTTGCTTTCAATTATCAAATTGTACTTTGTTAATTGAGATACAAAAAAGCATTCTTTCTTTTTTTAGGTCGGCACAAATCCTCTCTATCTCTTCACCCTTAAACTCTTCTGAATTATTAATTGACATTATTTTGGTTACATAGTTCATTCTGCTATCAGTAGTGAGAAAGATTCCCAACAATTTTTAGTCACCAGTATTACTAAGGAAGAAGAAATGCTGCAAGAGTATTGATATAACTTACGACTTTCTTCTCGTGACAGGCTGGGTAACACTGTTTTTCAGCAGCTATGTTGAATCCCCTTTATGGCGTCAACATAGGTATCAGTTTGCAGGGGAAAAAAATCACTTTTATACTATCTTCTTTCATTAAAATATATATGTGTATGGCCACAGACACACGGTCTCACGTATTTTGTCTGTAATTGTGCATGTAAATGCAAGCTGAAGTGTTTGCTTTTATTTTCCTCAGCCATTGTTGCAAAAATAAAGGTGTTTTCTCCGCCACAAATAAACCTGTGTTTAAAAGTGATATTGCAAAAGGTATATGGTAGCCTTGTTTATTTTGGACAGATGCAAAGAAGTATCTCTGAACTTCTGCCAGTGATCAAAGGAACTGATGATGTAGAACAGATTC